>NC_091127.1:51075390-51107890 GCF_040183065.1 Periplaneta americana
CCTACCTACCTATATATCTATATCTTTCTATCTATCTATATATATCTATATATATATATATATCTATATCTATATCTATCTCTCTATCTATATCTCTATCTCTCTATCTACCTACCTACCTACCTATCTACCTACCATACAATACTATTATTATTATTATTATTATTATTATTATTATTATTATTATTATTATTATTTTAATAATAATTAGAATATGCTGTCTTTTATAAATAAGATAGTGTAAGCATAATGCTCTTACATGAAATGAGAATATATATAATTCTATGCAAAATAAGACCATATTTTGCTAATGTAGAAACTGATTGTGTAGTTACTGTATTGATATTTAGTAAATGTCAGTTAAAAACATAATATGCTCTTTCGCAACTATCAAATGAAATGCAGGAGAAAGCAAATTAATCAACGACAAATAAACATTATTCAATGTACGATAATCGTCATGGTCTGAATCCCACTAGGGAATAGCCTAGCTGTTAGTCGAGTGATGTCTTCTATTTTCGATTACTAAGAGTAAATAAAATGACAAATCTGAGAAAAAAAACGATCATGTAATATGCTCAGTACAAAAGCTGCAGAATAGTATAGCAGTGTTTTCTAATTCAGATGCGGAGTGCCGGCATAATTTCTCTCCCTCTCCTTATTTGCAGAATCCTACTCAAATTCGCAGTACGCGCATAAAATTTAAACGCACTGATACAACACACTAGTTTTTGTGAAGGCTGAATGCTAGAAGTAATAATGAAGCAGAGTATACGTAGAGTAAATTAAAATAAAACAATCCTTTTCACCGATTTGTTTGAACTACATCGAAATAGAAAATGCATCGACTATAATATTTGCGTTATTGTTTGCTTTCAATTTCCTGATAACAGGAAACAACAAACCCTGCAGTCGAAATAATATTGTCTGCTCTCCTAGGTGTAATCAGTACTAGGTAAAGTTTCTATTGCAATTGATACAATGTGAAATGTTAATACTCAGTGGGTTAGTTGTATTTGAGAGGGAACAGGTTAATCTTTGGTACCGAGATTCTTTGTTGCCTATCTCCGTCTATTGCGTGTTCAGTTCAAAGTGTGTCATGGCTCGCTGTATGTCGTCATGTGGCTAGCCGATGAGCCTAGAGAATTCAATCTTCCTACACTTCCGCAGAGGCGTATTACTTATGTGCCAGAGAAGTTGCCTAGCAAGTACGGTGTTCATTTTGAAGAGTACTTACCGATCAAAGACGGTAACACCTGTAGTGGCAGGAATGTGAAATGTTTGGAAACACGTACTGAGGTGAGTTTTTTTCCTACTGTCGGGATATGTGGAGAGGGTTAAGACGATTATTTACATATTTGTTGACATTAACTTCGACAGTCAGCATGGACACGGAGCATTTGATTTGTATTGTGGAATGTTGCCGTACGCAACCGTTGATAACAAATACCCTGCGTACGACTTGCCCGCGCAAAACACACTTCGAAAGACTTTATGGTCGCACACAGACTTTACAGACCGCCATCTGTTGCTACGACGTTCAAGTTATACCGTACACGTTCTCAAGTTCAGATTGAACGCCTTGATTAATAGGCAACTTCTTTGACATAAAAGCTGAAACTCGCTTCAAATCGCTGACTCACAACAGTGACATCATGACACACTTTGAAATGAACATCCAGTATTTGAGCGATTATTCAATTTTTATTGGTACGTCACAGTTAAATAAATTAAACTTATTTTTTCTTATACAGAGGAAGAACCCGAAACCTTACACTGCATCCTAAGGCTTATGGTGCTTAGAAGTGAAACCGTAAATCCACTGCTAAGAAATGATTGAAAATTTAAGGGGAACTCAAATTTAACAGAAAAACCCTCGCATAGGCATTTATTAAAATTGCCATAACTCAGTCAGTTTTCAAGATATTCACAAACTTCCTTCAGAATTTTACTCACAAAAAACCAATGTAGGAATTGTTTAGAAGAGATTTTTAAATATTCTAGCTGGGTACAATAATACAAGCTTATGAACATGATTAATTATCTTACGGTTGGTGATTAGCATATTGGACATTGTCACATATACATAACATATCAAAATTCTAATCTAGACAAAAGTTGAAGTATAGTCTGTTAAAAATGTGTTCAAAATTTCATGAACTTCCCTCCACTGGTCCCTAAGTTATATCAATTTTTGCAAGTGACAGAAAATCAAACTTGCGGGAAATCAACAAAGAACAGTGTGTCATTTGAAATTCTAGAACGCAGGCCACTTAAAAATGACTAGCCCTACTATTGACTTCCAGTCGTGTTAGGTGGCCAATAAAATAATACATAAAGTGTTCTACAGATATTAAAGGACAGTTTTATGCAACAATTTTTTTATTCAAATTTTTTGTCAAATTTCACCATCCTCTTTCCCCTTTTTTTCGTACGGAGGAAGGACCCGAAGGCTTAATCCTCTCCCATTAAATAACTTCGTACAGAGCGTTCGCCAGGAAACAGGTAAATGTCATCGGCCCTTTAGGCCTACTGTTCGTATAATATACCGAACGCGTCTACCGAAGAAACAATGTGTTAATTCATTTTCCCTAGACAGGGCAGGGGAAGATTTTATGTTGTATGCTACTAACACAGATTGAAAGAACGTCAAGGTTAGAACATTACTATACAGCTGACTTCCATTCCGTGAAATTAAATTTAGTTTGTAACAATACAGTACACATTAAAGTAGTGAATCTTCATTTTATGATATGTACATTACGAAGAAATCGTAGAAAAGCATCATATTACATTTACAGTAGTCCATAAAACCACAGAATATCAATCAGCTATCGAACAGTTCGTACTGCTTCACGCACGCCAGTGTCAACAACTCAAGAGTACATATTACACGTAACGTCAGTTTTGTTAGTCACTGTGTGTTTGACTTATAATGCTTTACCAACAGCTCTTCACATGCAGGTGCTATTAATATTATTCTGTGTAAATTGAAGATCTGTCTTTCAAAAGGGACTAAGTGCCAAAAGAAATAATGATTAAAAATACACTGCCAAATACATGTTGAGATACCTCCAAAACCATCATTTGGTTCATGATTAAGTCACTTACAGCTTAGCTATGACATTTATGATTATAATAAATGTCTCCCGGTACATATGAAGAGAAGGCATATGTCACTGTTGATAGTGATTCTTCCGTCGGTTAGGGACGTTGAGCCTGGCGGCCCCCTTGGTACTATTCGATAGGAGTAGGCTACGTGCCGGCAGCGGGTTTCTCCTTCTCCCTTCCTCATCATCATCATCACTCATTCCAGACACTACACTTACACATACACTCACCGTAGTACACGACATAACTCTCCACAGATACACATCATATACAGTGTGACCCGCCGAAGTGGTATACAACTAGAAAATGGGTCACAGTTCTGCCATCTATCCGCAGTATGCGGAACCCGAATCACGCAAGTGAAGTGGGTGGGCATGAGAGAGACAGACAGAGAGAGACAGACAGACAGACACACACACACACACACCTTTGGAAAGATAGGTCTTCATTTACAATAGTTCTTAATGTGGCAAGCGTTTTTTAATATTATTTTATGCTCGACCATGCCGAAAGTAGTAATTATACACCTGGTAGCAGTCCTTTAATGCATGTCATTAAAGTACACCTACTCATTAAAGTTCAGGTGTTTTCAACCAATGACAACTCAGCTTACAGGTGTTCAGCCAATAACGAGTCAGCTTTGTACCGTTATAAAACCGCAAGTATCGATTATTCTCGGATATGCAATCGAAAGAGAATTAACGAAAAGTCACGGAGGCTGGAAATCCAATACTGTCGCAGAAGGTTATGTTTTGTTACTATAATAATTAGCGTTAATTGTAAATAATATTCAAATAAATTAAATTTGTCATCTCGTTTTTCAATGTCGAATTCAATAATCAAAGTTATACTAGGTTTAACGGATTACACAAGGTCAATGACATTATTGTTCCTCGGAAAAAATCAATACTTTCGCGTCTGCGCACATCGCACAATTCACGACCTAGAACAAGGTCACTTCCGATCTTGTCAGATACAAATAAAATGTATACATCTGAATACTGTAATTTCAAGTTAGAAATATGGTCGAGCATAAAAAGTCGTAAGAAACTCGCCTATAATGGTAATTAAGAAGCTCGTATGAAAATTATGAAACTCGCTTGCGCTCGTTTCATAAACATCCATACTCGCTTCTTAATTACTATCATTATAGGCTCGTTGCATAATGTACTATTGTTTGAATGTAAGTTTATTGAAATACCAATTAGCAAGTTCAAAGTAGAACAGAGAATTTTTTCCTAGTTTACGACACATTATGTGAAACCAGAGCCTTGTAGACAAGTATGTAGATAATTTGTAGAATAATTAATTTGTGTCCCAGTTCTACATAGAGATATTGTGAGAAAACTTAGTTCATAAATTTAGGCAAACAGGATGTATAAACAATAGAATTCCTAGGCGAATACGTTTTCTAAAGGAAGAAGAAACTTGATGAAATTCGATAATCATTACAGCGTTCTAAAATAATAATAATAATAATAATAATAATAATAATAATAATAATAATAGTAATAATAATAATATAATAATAATAATAATAATAATAATAATAATAATAATAATAATAATAAAACTGTACGTCGTTGTGCCACAGGACGAAGGAGTTTAAAAAATCCCCGCCCAATAGAGGTACTAATTTGCTAAAATGGAAACCTTAGAGACTGACTGTAGTTCACAAATTACAACCCCATGATAACGTAACTCATGTGAATATCTGTAAGAGTTTTTCAGAATATTGCTGAAGGTAAAAGTGGAAGATTATGAAAGGGAAAAATTAAAGCAAGAAATGCAGAAACGAGAAGGGATGGGAAAGAAAGAGAGAGAAAAATGATGGGTAGAAATAAAATAAAGTGAATTTGTAAGAATGTAGCCAATTACAGAAGAAATAAAATGAAGAAAAACGGCGAAAGAAAGGAAAGAGAAAGGCAAATAACAAAGAAAGAAAACTAAGTGGAAAGATTACTAATAAGAAGGAAAATGAAGGAAATGAGAAGGGAATAGAAATGATAGAGGAGGAATGGGAGGAAAAGAGACGAAACAAAAATTAAGGAAAAGGGAAAAGTCATGTAAAATAAAAATAAAGAAAACAAAGAAAAAGGAGAGAAAAAAATAGGAAGGGAAAAGTGATGAAACAAGAAAAATGGAAGGAAAAAAGAAAAATTAGAGATAAATAGTGGAAACAAAATTTAAAAAAGGGAATATGAAAGGAAAGAATGAGAAATAAGGATTGAAAGAAGACCAAAGAGAAATTGAAACGAGAATTGAATGAAAATGAGAGCAAAATAGAAAGAAAACTGAAAACTTAAGAAACAAAGAACAAGATAAACATAATAAATGTTCGTAATAAGATAGAAAACAGAGATAAAATCAGAGAAGTTACAATAACCACAGAAAGAGATATGGATAATGAAGACGCAGTGGCGACTCGTGATATTTTTTGTATGTAGAATATGAGATTGACGACTGATGACCAGGACAGAAACTAATTTTTTTTTTTCAGTAGGTTATTTTACGACGCTTTATCAACAGCTTAGGTTATTTAGCGTCTGAATGAGATGAAGGTGATAATGCCGGTGAAATGAGTCCGGGGTCCAGCACTTAAAGTTACCCAGCATTTGCTCGTATTGGATTGAGGGAAAACCACGGAAAAAACCTCAACCAGGTAACTTGCCCCAACCGGGAATCGAACCCGGGCCACCTGGTTTCGCGGCCAGACGCGCTAGCCGTTACTCCACAGGTGTGGACCAGAAACTAATATTAATAGTAATGTAATAGAGCATGCAAAATCAATACAAGTAGGCCTATATTAGTTTTTAACTCACCATTCTGGAACTAGCAATTTATTAGTAGTGAAGTTCGATTCTCCTTCCCATTTTAGTTGCGAAGATGGCTCCTAAGTCATTGTACTGCCCGATATTTACCGATGCTCCGTCGTACGTTTGCGTAATTAATTTCATGCTACAGTTAAATTCTTCTAAATGATAAAATACAACTTCAGATATTCTTTCGGCTGTCCTGTCATCTGAAAGTCTTGTTAATTCTTGTATTTATTATAGCTTATTTTATTTATTTTTATGTAATTTTGTTTTTTATTCATTTTATTTTTTTATATTATATCATTTTAAATTATTTATTATTTCGTTTATTCTATTCTTTTAAAATTACCAATGAACTGCATTTAAGGAGCCTATAAGGGTACTTGAAAATTCTTATTGTAGTCTCAGACAGGGTCTCCATCACCCAGAAAGAAGGTCCGTAGTATTAGGATACTCGGTCATAACCTCAATCGCGGTTAAACTCAAGCCATATCCCGTCCTCTGCACCCTCCCCTGTCCGCTAACTTCACTGTTAGAAATACCGTTCGCTGCAAGATATTTGGATGGTTCCTCGGAAATTATTTCTGAGCTGTGCAGTGGCGACAACTCACGACAAAAGGTGGAAGCTTAAAGGAAATTAATTTTTTTTTTTATTGTTGATATTGTAGTTGGAATCTCCTGGTAGAGGGGAAGAGAAGGCCTGACGGCCTTATCTCTACCAGGTTAAATAAATAAATACTAAGTCGGGACGCATTGAAAATCAAAATCTGTAATTAAAATGTTTTCGCAGAAGTCAACATATATCTTCTATCTCAGAGGCACGAAATTAAACTATATGATCATCCTCGTATCCTTCATGGAAGAATCGCCACTGTGAAGACGTACAGGAAAGTAAGTACGTACAAAAGAAAGATAATATAGGAAACAGAAGAAAGGAAGGAGAGAAAGAATGAAGATAACAAAATAACAGAGTGAGGAAGAGAGATGAGAAAGATTGAAAACAACGGAAAGAATTAGGGCCGTAATTAAAAATTAAAGAAAATTAAATAAAAATAACGGGGAAAACAAAGAAATTAAAAAGAGTGGGCGGGCGAAGTAACAATTGAAGAAATGTAGAGGATAAAACGGAAACACAGGAAAGCAGCAGCGGAAATAAGTTTTATATGTTAACGAACAGCTGTCAGCACGCCACTGACAACCACACAGCGCGTATGTTCCAGGTAGAGAGAGTCACACAATAATGAGGCCGCTATTTGATGACGTGCACACCCGGAACAAATGAAAATGGACGTGCGCCATCCTAGTTCTAACGCTCGCGACCGCTTCCAAATACATTTTATAGCTGCAACAATATTACAGTAGGTACAAATACTAGTTTTATTTACAAACATGGTGTGCTATATTTCTGGGATCGATTCCCATGAATGCAGAAGAAATGTAATATATGTATCTACAATAAGAAATGGATGTACGTCCTACGTCTTCTGCAGTACTTCACAACAGAGCAATTCATACAATTGCATACATACATACATACATACATACATACATACATACTTACAAATGGCTTTTAAGGAACCCGAAAGTTCATTGCTGTCCTCACATAAGCCCGTCATAGGTCCCTATCCTGTGCAAGATTAATCCACTCTCTATAATCATATCCCACCTTCCTCAAATCCATTTTAATATTATCCTCCCACCTACATCTCGGTCTCCCCAAAGGTCTTTTTCCCTCCGGCTTCCCAACTAACACTCTATATGCATTTCTGGATTCGCCCATAAATGCTAAATGCCCTGCCCATCTCAAACGTCTGGATTTAATGTTCCTAATTATGTCAGGTGAAGAATAAAATGCGTGCAGCTCTGCGTTGTGTAACTTTCTCCTTTCTTCTTTAACTTCATCCCTCTTAGCCCCATATATTTTCCTAAGAACCTTATCCTCAAACGCCCTTAATCTCTGTTCCTCTCTCAAAGTAAAAGTCCAAGTTTCATAACCATAAAGATCAAGCGGTAATATAACTGTTTTATAAATTCTAACTTTCAGATCTTTTGCCAATAGACTAGATGACAAAAGCTTCTCAATAGAATAATAACACGCATTTCCCATATTTATTCTGCGTTTAATTTCCTCCCGAGTATCATTTATATTTGTGACTGTTGCTCCAGGATATTTCAATTTTTCCACCTTTCGAAGGATAAATCTCCAATTTTATATTTCCATTTCGTTCAATATTCTCGTCACGAGACGTAATCTTATACTTCGTCTTTTCGGGATTTACTTCCAAATCTATCGCTTTACTTGCCTCAAGTGAAATTTTCGCGATTTCTCTAATCGTTTGTGGATTTTCTCCTAACATATTCACATCATCCGCATAGACAAGCAGCTGATGTAACCCGTTCAATTCCCTAACCCTGTCAGTTATTCTGAACTTTCCTAATGGCATATTCTAGAGCAAAGTCAAAAAGTAAAGGTGATAGTGCATCTCCTTGGTTTAGCCCGCAGTGAATTATTATTGTTATTATTATTATTATTATTATTATTAGTATTATTATTATTATCATTATCATTATCATTGTTATCATTATTATTATTATTATTATTATCATTATCATTGTTATCATTATTATTATTATTATTATTATTATTAATAATTGGTTGAAGGAAAACCTCAAAAGAATCCCCAATGAGATAAATTTCCCCATTGTATTGTTTCATGGTCAGACATGCTAATCGTTACTCCAAAGCCATGGGCGCTCCAACTTATACTCATTTTGCATTACAGTCTTTTCGACACTTATATTAAAATGTACTGTTCTTACACCAGTACTTAATATTCCCGTAGATCCTATTTCTATTCTAGTTTTGTAATCGAATATGAAGAGTATTACAAAAAATTTATATTTCTTCGTAAATGTGGTTATGTTTTATTCTTTTCTAGTTTGTTAAATCTTTGCATTTATTTTTCTTGGATAAACCATAGCTTTGTCATTTAGGGCCGTATTCATAAACGAGACTTTGGATGAAGACTTCCCAAAGTCGACTTTCGTAGTAAAGTTTAACTTTGTTAAAAGTCCTATTCATAGACAATACTTCTGAGACTTTGACTTCGACTTCGGTAAGTCGAGATTTGACGATCTTGTTCTAATGTTGGCAATCAAAATCACTGCCTTCTAAACGAATTAAATTAATAGATAGTTGAAATAGAGTAGGCACTGCCACAATCAAAGCCATCTTTTGAGTCACAAATCAATGAAACAATTGAACATCGGTACATGTTAAGCAATTGTTAACCGTTCTTGCAGCTTTACATAAGAATAATATTATTCGAGGGCTTATTGTGAAACTAACTTAAGTACAAAAATTGACATTTTTAGGTCTTTACACCAATCGATAATAATTTGTTCTTCTACCTGGCCACAAAAAATCGTAACTGAGTGCGAACAATCTTGTATATAACGCAATTCATAACTACAAAACATGATGGTATAGTTTATCTGAAATAGTATTGCCTGTTAAGAATTTTGTTGTGAATAAAACATCCATTGTAGTTACGTTAGTTTCACATTAAGGCTTGATATTATTTCACTGTAAAATAATTTTGTTGTGAAGGTATGGAAGATAAGATTCCACCAATGACAGACTATGAAAGAAACATATTATCCTGCTGACAGTTGGCAGAGTTATTCCCTGCATGTCTGCAGAAATTATTTAAAAATGATCTGAAATCAATATGCGGAAAACATTATTATGACGACCACAAGGATTATAAATTGAGGGGCTGGGTGCAAGGACATTTTCGAGGATGTGCCCTTTTTGAGTAAAACGCTTTATTGTGTTCTCTGATCTGTTATGCATATGATCACAAAGTTATAGTTCGATACTGTGATCACAGAGGTCAGGAGTACCCAAAATGTAAAGGCGTGCATAGGTAACATTATTACGGTTTCAATTTTCAACATCAATTTTCTCAAAACTTGCATTTGAGAGAAGAGCCTTTCTTGCACCCAACCCCTCAATTAACAGAATTTCCAACTGTATAACCTATTCTTTATAGAATTAAATAGTAAGAATCAATATTAAGCTATTAATCCTTACCTATAGCGTAAAATCGCTATGAAATAAGTTGTATTATTTATTGGTGCAACAGATAATCCTATTTGATTATTCATCAATGAAAGTTGAAACATGACGAGGATATTTAATACTGTCTGTTTATCAAATCTGTACCTTAATTTGAATTTATAATCTATAATAATACGCTAAGGAACTTGAGCAGCTTCAATAATCTCCTAGATATCTACAATATTCTCGGCAAATTCAACAATTTCAAAAATATCAGCCATTTTCCCGATGTCCACAAACGAAAGTCAAATTCAAAGTCTAGATTTTCGGCGACTTCGAAGTAAAGTCACGATTGAAGTTTACTTTGCTCAAAGTGTCGACTGTGAATATGAAAATGGTGACTTTGTACTTTCCAAAGTCAACTTTGGTCCAAAGTCTCGTCTATGAATACGACCTTAAGTCTCATACTGAGTTGCTATCAAAGAGAATAAATCAAGCTTATCCAGCTATGAGTTCCCTTCTCTCGGCCGGCGAGAGCTACAGCAACTATCTGAGAGCACTCTTTGTCGCCTGTCCACTTGCGAATATCATTCTTGAGAGTCTCTCAAGTGGAGACGTAGCCCTAGGAATGCGCGCCTTCATTTGGCCTCGTCTTGTTTCAAGCTTTGGTCAGATGAGTATGTCACCCAGATATTGAGGTCGGGTTTCTGTATCTATCCACCAAATAATCCACCCATCCATCACTCTATCCATCCGTCTACTTGTAACCATCTCTAATTACCTGCCATCCACTCTACCTATCTACGCAACCACCTGTCAATTAATATGTCAGTCATTCCATCAATAAATCAATCCATATACCTATCAACATCCTTTTCTGTCTACTCATGAAAGCAGCATATTTCAGGTTTAACAAATATAAACGCGAGTATAATATAACTAAGTGGTTCTGCTCATTGCGAGTCGAACTTCCATTTATAACGCCGCGTCTATGGCTACATTTCTAGAGCGCACAGTCTGCAATAAAGCAAATCTAGCTGGACAAAATTCATAACTTCTCTGCATTCCAACGGATTATTATGAAACTTTGTACAGACTTTATAGATAGCACATATTCTTTGTTTGCAAACTGTGACTACGATTGTGTAAGAGAAACTACCCCTTTATACGGGGTAATTTTAGACAAAAATAGTAACTTCGCTCCTATCTAACAGATTTTTATGAAAAATTGTACGGCAGTTACAGGCAGGATATATTTTTTTTGTGTGTAAACTATATTTACAGTTCCAAAAGAGGGAGTACCCCTTCACAGGGGACGCATTCACACGAGATTAACTTCTGTCCTACATAAAAGATGTTATGAAACTTTGTGCAGGAGTTACAGGTAGCACAATTTTTGTGTACAAATTCTGATTATATTTGTATGCTACCTGTAGGCCTAGTATTGTACAGATTTGCATAAAAATATATTATATAGGATAGAAGTTGTTAATTTTGTCTAAATGCACAACTATAAAGGGGCAATTCCTCTTCTAAACATAATCAGACTTTGTAGACAAAAAAAATATATTCCACCTGAAACTTCTGTACATAGTTTCATAAAACTCTGTTAGATGGAAGAGAATTTATTAATTTTGTTTAAATGCATCTCTAAAAGGAGTAGTTTCACTTATGGAATCGTAAACATAGTTTGTACACAAAAAATATATGCTACCTGTAACTTCCGTACAATGTAGCATACAAATTTTTCAGATAGGAGAGATGCACCCACTGTAAAGGGGTAGTTTTTCTTGTGCAAATATAATCAGAGTTCGTACTCAAATCATATGTGCCACCTGTAAGTCATGTAGGCCTACAAAGTTTCATAACAATGCGTTAGACTGCAGAGAAATTATTAATTTTGTCCAGCTAATGATTTGCGTTCTGATTCACAGTGCGTTTGTTAAGGTTAGATAAAAATGTGTCCAATGTATTTTTAAACTGATATTCCATATCATGTGAACAATATTGTAAGCCTAAAACACCCCCACAGTAATTAAAAACTTCCTTAGTCAATGATTCTTTTCTGTTCTTAAGCTAAACATGGAACAGTTACCGTAAGCCCCACCACTCAAAAAAATCATTTACTGATAAATGCGCAAGAACGCGAAAACTTTAAAACAAGGATTCAACACTTTAAAACATAAGTTTTTAAATTGTAACATTTAAACCCTACTGTAAGAAGAAAAATACTTATGAACATGTAATTGAAGTTACATTAGTAAGAACGTATCTATATGAACAAATTCCATATTTCAGAACACAATACATCACTAACAAGTGGCTCTTTTTCACCCACATAGTAAGCCTCTCTTCCTACGAATGAACCGGAGCCAGAAGTATTAGGAAGAACTCAAAGTTTATACCCTTGTAAATATAGTTTTCAGACGATAAATGAATAAAAGCTATTACTCACAACTTTCTTCAAATATTAAAAGACACGAATTCATATTCACTTATACATAACTAAACAAGTCGAAATTTGATTTTTGTCCATCTAGATCGGGAAAATTGCACACTGTGGAGCGCTGGACTTCTATCCAGTGGGCCCAGATTCGTTCTTCGGCCAGGTCGTGAAGGAATTTGTGGTGGACAAAGCAGACTTTGCAGGGAGTTGTTCTCGGGGTACTCCCGTTTCACTTTATCATTCCACAACACTCTCCACTTCCCTCCTCTTCCCTTAATAATAATAATAATAATAATAATAATAATAATGGATTTATTTAACCTGCAAAAATTAAGGCCGTAAGGCCTTCTCTTACACTCAGCCAGGATTAAAACTTGCTTACATAGTTGAACATACAACTGGATCGGAATTAAGTAATTACATACTGATACAGTTTATTTATTTAACGTGGTAGAGATAAAGCCATGAGGCCTTCTCTTCCCCTCTACCAGGGGATTACAACTACAATATTAAGAATACAATTACAATTATAATTACAGTTAATATTAAATTTACAAATACAATAAAAATCAAAGTACTAAAGGATTAACTGATCAATAAAAGCTAGACAGTTTATTGTAAAAGTTAAGAAGAGAGAAGTATTTCTTTTATTGATTAAGTAAAAATTAAACCTACTCTACGCAGTAAGAAAATGCTTAATAAGTTGGCTTTTGAACGCTACTAAATTCCGACAGTCTCTGATGTCACTGGGTAGGGTATTCCACAAGCGCGAGAGCGAGATTGTGTATGATGATGAATACGATGAATGTTATGTTTTATTTAACGACGCTCGCAACTGCAGAGGTTATATCAGCGTCGCCGGATGTGCCAGAATTTTGTCCAGCAGGAGTTCTTTTACATGCCAGTAAATCTACTGACATGAGCCTGTCACATTTAAGCACACTTAAATGTCATCAACCTGGCCGGGATCTAACCCGCAACCTTGGGCTATTTTGCGTGCGTGTGAAGAGATTATGATATGATGACAGGTAACTGAAACGGGAGGCAAGGTAGGTAGGTGTAGAAGTGTGAAGGACTTGGAAAAGGAGAACAAGAGAATGAAAATTTCTACGTTCGTTAAGCCATAGCTAGTTTAGAGTACATTTAGGTACATAATGAGATCACAAGAGATAGTTACATAAAAATTTACCTCATAAAATAAAAATAAACATAGTGGAATACATATTAATGTTGTTAGAATCAAATACGAATCACATAAAAACAGAAGCCGATAATTCAATAAAAAATGTACACAGTAAAAATAAATATAAACACATTAGTAATACATATTAGTATTAGATTATAATTAATTAGGATTCACATAATTAAACCAGAAACCGACAATTGAATAAAATATACACAAAAAATAGATTATTAATAAAAAACAACACAGTGGGATACATATTGGTGTTAAGTGATAAATAAACACGATTTACATGATTACACAATAAAAATAAGAAATAAACACTAAAAATAAATACAGTGGAACACATTCCATTAAATATTTGCAAAGCGTTAAGTCTGGAAACTCATCATAAGATATTTTTCTAATTTACATTTAAAGGAAATTAAAGTTCGGCAGCCCTTGACTTCAGGCGGCAGATAATTCCAGTGACGAGAAGTAGCAACAGTGAAAGATAAAGAATAAAGAGATGATGTGTGGAGTGGTATTTCTAGCGTGTTATCATGTTGTGACCGAGTATTTAAGATATGATACCGAGAAAGACTGTGGAATCGGACAGATAAATAAGAGGGAGCTAAACTACTTTCTAAAGTTAATGTGAAATCTATTGCATATAACATATCTAAAATAAGTATTGTGAAAGTTTAATATATACTTGAAGATTAATGCTCACGTTTTAAATATCTGCTTTAACAACAGTACGAAATAATACTGCACAGCTTCCCACAGCAACAATTATGATATCCTCACTTTGTACTAACCGCTATTAACGAAGAAACTTAATTCGCTGCAAGAATTTCGACATGAAAACTTAATATAGCCCATATTCCCCTGAATTCCCTTAGATCTAATAGCAAAACATGAAGGATTTAGTTTCTGGGTAATTTCTTTAATATGATTTTTTCAGTTTAACACATTATAAATTACTAAGCAAAAAAATTTTGTTATTGTTTCTATTAAGGAACTATTATTAATTATTGCTCTTGAAATTTGCGAGGTTCAATTTGGACAGATTTAAATTCAATTATGTTTTGTTACAATTTAATACTAATTTATTAGCTGAGAACCAATTACATATTTTGAAGATAATTGCCTCTGTTGAAGATTGGAATGTGTTGGAGTTATTGGCTGTAATTAATTTTGCTTGTGCCATCTGCAAATGATATGGGATGACCTACATATTTTATTAGGGTGCAAGATCACTTATGAACACTAGAAAAATTAGGGGATCTAATATTGATAGTAAACTGTATTTGGAAACATTGCATAATGGAAACTCCCATTTATAAATTTCTTAACTGACTTCGTGAATCTTCTCAAGCTTTACAGATTAATAAAATTGCATTTTGAAACAGAGTTAGAAACATTTTTAATCTTTTTTTAATTTGTATAGTGTTTATTTTTTATCCGTTAACGTTGTGAAACGGGCCCTTGGCCGAAAAGGAACTCCCTGCGCACTAAAGCTAAAGCCACATACGTGGCAAATGGTGTAATAAGTATTATTATTTCAAGGGCTGGAAACTTCGATCTATTGCGTCACTCCCAAGAATAAAATAAGAGCTAGCACTATACATTCACATATTGCGGAATCCGCTGTTTAGAGGTATGTAATCAAAATTGTCAAAGATCAGTTGCTGAAAAGAAAAAAATTGCAAAAAAAGTTATATATTATATTACATTTTATATTATGTTTCGAAAAATTCCTTTTATTACTGTTTTAATATATATATTAGTCCTAGTATTAAATTTAAGAAGTTATGTATGGATTTTATTAAAATTGAAAAATCGTAAATTTAAATTTATATATTCTAATTCCATAGTAGACATAAGACAAATTGTATTCTATACTTATTAATTTCAATTCAGAAATCCACCCCTGAACACGAGTTCTACTCTTTCATGAGCGAGCTAAAGTTTTTCTGTATATATTATATTTTATGTTACAATTATTAGCGAAATAAATAAATAAATAAATAAATAAATGAATAAATAAATCAATATATATACACACATCGAAGTCATAGATTTAAATGCACTTCGAAGTATATAGGAGTGATTGGGCCAATTTTTAATTTCCCTATTTAAGCTCTTACTGACTGTTTTAAGAATAAGTGCCTATTTTGCTATTTTTGTCTTTTAAAAATACATTGAAAGCTAATTTATTTGCCAATTTTAGTTATTTTAAAAACCGAAATTTTACTGCCTTTAATTTACCCTTCTCATGTGCGAATTTAATGTACTGCCCATCCCACAATTTCAACACTACAGAACTTGTTTCACCTTATACAGCGTGTTAAAAAAGCATTCAATTATATGGCAATTAAGAAAGCACAATTGGACTTCAGGTAACAACCTGGTACCGCTGAATTTCTAACTACAGGGTTGACACTATTCCACAGTAAGAGAAATCTGTTTTACCGATAAATAAATACCACTCACTCACCTCAAATGTTCTACTTTTACTAAACTTCCGAACACGTTCTTCCGAGGGTAGCGTACTTCAGCTCAATTGGTTTAGTCTAGCATTGCAATAGAACCAGTACTCTATGTATAATAGGAGAGGGTTGGATTTGTTGGGTCGATGCAGTCGTTTACACCAAGCGATTCGTGGAAATAGTTTAAACCCCGGCCAGAGTCTCGTCCTAAAAAACAAAACTGAGACCAGCAGCTTCAGCTTGTGCACTTGACTGGAGCTGAATTGAGAGAAGCTAGGTAGCAATTCATTCCACTACGTTGACTCTCGTGCTAATGTAACCGGTTATCAACAGCGACATTTGAACACACAGTAATATATTTAAATTGATATATTACTGAACTGTCTACATTAGAACTTCTCTACACATAGCTGCAACTATTCCTCGACGAGATTTAAGTTGTTACAGCAAATGAATATGATTTTATTCTGTCTCATTACAATAAGTACGAGTATATTTGAGACATTTCATTTATCTTTTCTATCAGCGTATTCCAAATCTCAACGCTGAGCAATCTGATGGCATCACGGTGTTCCGAATTTCACCGATGGAGTCACTGATGCTCCACCGGTGTCGCACCGGTGCCATCAGCTTGCACAGGTGGTGGCAGTCTCCATCAGCCGCCATCAGTGAATCTGATTGGTTCTTGTATAGGGCGGGAAATAGCAGACGAATGACATCGTGCACTGTTGTGTCATGGTGGTGTGTTCTGTTTTAATTCTGCTGTATTGTTTGTAATGAGCACAACGTAAAAACAACATGTTAATGGCTTATGAGCGAACATGTCAACGGACCAGTTATTACCACCGGTTCAAGAAATAAATTGTTATGCTCTCTTTTCTTTGAACGAGATGGCAGTACGGAAATTTCGCAAAATTTTGCTAGCGTAGCACAGACAACAACTTATACAGTCGCCATGACAGCCATCGATCCTTCCAGCAGTTTTGTTCCTGTTTCGCTGCAGCGTGACGTCATTGTTGTCCACTGGTCCGGTGAGGTTCGGAATACGCTGTATGTGTTAGGTCCGTTGCACACTTGAATAAATCTCGCTAGCGAGAAATGTGTTGCGAGAAAATTCAAAGATTGATAACATGGATTCAAATGGACGCCCACACACTGGAAGAGATTCTCGTTCGAAGCGAAAACCTCGAGTGAGTTTCTCGCTGAGCTAAGCGAATTTTCTTGCCACATTTATCAAAGATGTTTGACATTTATACTCTTTATGACGATTGACTGTAGAAAAATATATCACAGGTGGCGATGAATTGTATTGTTTTTATTGACAATGAGAAAAGATGGCTGATAATTGCAATCAGAAACTTATCGAACTTGTACGATGTCACCCGTGAGCCTATTTATATGATACACGGGATGAAAACCATAAAAACACGAAACTTAAAGAAGAAATCTGGAGACAAATATCAGATGATCTGAAAATAAATAGGGTTATAATTTATTTTGATGAGATTTAATAATATTAATTATAACATTTGAAATAATGTATCAATATGTCTTAATAGTTTACGTAATTTTAATCAGAATATAGCAAAGAATCCTCTATCATATCATGAATGGCAAAAAAACTGAGGTCTTTTCAACCTGAAATAACGCCTAAATGAATCACTATCCAAATCGAAATCAGTGACCGAAACTCGCCCTTATCTTCGTGAGTTACATTGTGATTTCCTGATATTTCTGGCTTTAATTTTAGGCCTAATTTTTCTTTTATTTAATAAAATATGTTCATATACGTTAACTCCCATTTCTTCATCATCTGAAGATTCAGATTCAACATAGTAGCGTTCGTACATAATTTGTAAAGTACGACAATAACTTATACTTACAGGTTATATATTTAAGTTCGACAATATACATAACTACATAACCTGTAATATTTCCCCCAACGAGTGATTACTACAACAAAAAAATACTCTCTGTATGAAGGCAGTGCATAGATGATCATACCGAGGTTTGATCTGTGATAGCGAGAACTCGCTAAGTGTGTGGAGGAAGGCTCTTCGCCTCTTTCTCGCAACACATTTCTCGCTAGCGAGATCTCTTCAAGTGTGTAACGGGCCTTAGTTGTGTTGTTAGTGTCCATTTAAGTAGTAACGATACTGATATTACAAGGAATCTTGCTTTGTCCCACGAGACTACAAGATTAAAGATTACTGGAGTTTTTAAGTGGACGACGTGCATGCGTCTAGCAAGCGAAGTACTTGACTGACTGCGCACGCAACCCTTGTTTTGTCAAGTACAGCAAAACAAAACATGGATCACTTTAACAATTACACTAATATTTAAAATTTAAATTATTTACACTATGTACACTACAATATGTTATGTCTACTATTTACACAATAATAGACAATGTAGGCCTACATTGATCACACATTGTTTACATTATTATGTACAGTGTTATGTATTGTAATGCAAGGTATTTTATTTAATAATACTATAGTCTACTTATTTTTTTCTACGTAAGTGCGAAATGATAGGTTTCCTGGCAGCAGAACTGATATTGGAAATACGATTTCCTACATTCAGTGCGGAAAACGCTTCAGATTTATTTGACGGACTGAGAATTAGACTAGATTATCCAAGAATTTAGATAAAATGAGAAAACACATTTTTCTGGCAACAGAGAATGTTGGAGCCGGTAGGCATCTCATTCATGACGGATGCACAAATATCCAATTTGACTTTCATGACATACAAACATAAAATGAGCTATGAGTACACAAACAAAACGAAGTTGAAATTTTTTACACAAATGCCATTTTTTATACTCTCAAAATTATTACATCTGTGCTTATAAATTTTATAGTTTAATTACAGTTATATGATTCATACTGCACACTTTCCAGATATAATCTTTCTACATTGTATTCTCTTGTAATAATACTATTTTGAATTTAGAAAATTCAAAGATTAAAATGTGAAGATATGCGAAGATACAGTCGTTTATGAATTTCTCATAATTATGTCAATAAACAATACTATTTTCGCTACAAACCGTGCAAGAAGAAAGTACTTCTCTAGGAAATTCTCAGCAAATACAAAGGTATTCACAATACAACTAATTTTACTATAACAGTTTAATACTTGGGTCACATCGACTTGTTTGCACGTTAATATATTGTCAAGAGCTATACTCCGAGTCTGGAATCCGTAGAGTACAGAAAACAAAACAAGTCTTTGCGCAAGTTGTGAGTGGAAGGGGCTGGTCTAATGACCGCCCTGAGGGAAAGCATTGGTTGAATACGAGCGTTTGAAATGCCACTCCTACCTATCATCTTCTGTTCACGCGCATCTTACCCCTTAGAGACCGTGAGCCGATGCAGCCCGCAATACACTCCCGCATTGATAGGCTCCGCCAATTCGCTTGTCATAGGCTCCACCCAAATGCGGCAATTTACTCTACAGGTTTAAAAAACAAATTATAGCTGTGGCGTCAGTGAGAGGTGACTTAATCTTCCAACAGGTTGGCGCTCAACAACATTTTCACTGTGAAGTACGTGGGTAAACACACACACACTAAATTTCTTACTGGAGAACCAAAATCTGACTCAGTTAAACAAATCCTGGCTTTGAAAAGGAGAATTTTAAGATGGGTATCTAGACTTCTGATCGGACACTGCCATCTGAATCAGCGCCTACATATATTGGGCCTAAGGCTAAGTCGACACTGTAGAAAACAAACTGTTTTCTGCTCCTCGAAACAAAATGTTTGTTGCTGTTCCAATCATCTTCAATACACACTGTGCACCAAACACGTCATTACCAAACATACAGTTGCTGTGATCCATCAAGTTAACATTGTAAATAGCAGGACGTTTTTCTATTCAGACAAGGAGCTTCTCACCATCACATTACATTTCAAAATTAGTTTACTTTACTTTAGATAAGGAAACTTAATTTGTTATAGTAAACCTTACTTATTTAATAACAACTCTTGTTTCTATACATCAATATAATAATATTATCATTATTATTAACTTATATAAGTTTATACATTAAACAGTACATATTTGAAGTCGGTAATTGTTATTTCAGCCTTTGAATTATACTGTATCTGAAATAATAAGCCAGTTGTAAAATAATGGTAACTGGTTGGAAGAATGTAAATAACGAATCGATAATGAAATTTATGATCAATTGATACAGAAAAGTAGTTTTCCTCACTTTATTACTTACTACGGAGCTTTTTAAAGCAACTTCAATATACACTGTATAACCCTATAACCCTAATATATCTCAGGGTGAAATAGGGTTTATTAAATTGGATAATAAAAAAAATATACACTGTAGCAAACAAATCACACAGTCAATTGAAGAGATGTTTCTTGATTATGACTGCTGCAAATAGATAGACATGAAAAAACTCTCAGCTCTTTCTTCCTGCTTAGGACAAACAAAATATTTCGTCTGCATTTTGTGCATTTGTGACAGACTCTAACCTGTTTATCAAATGCTATAGCTAGACCACTTAGAAAATGCAGATATGACGAAAACCTAAATCATTTCCTTCTTCCACAGTCGCTGTGTGTTCCCCTCTGTGCATTTCCTGACATAGATCACCAATCTGAATCTGTATCTTACCCCAAGTTGGCGGTATTATGCCGCTATTATCATGACTCTAATTGGATTACGTTGTTTACTTCCGCTTCAACCGTATACTACTGGTCAAAATATTTGTCCTCTATTTCTCACACATGCTCATATAATTTCCTCCACTTTTCGGGGGAATATTCATCCATGAGTTTATGATCAAACAATATTTTTCACGTACAGACATGCCAATACTTTGGTTATAACTTAAATACACAGGACTATTACTAGTATTCATTTATTAATTTTATACTACACTTCACTTCACTTCACTTTGGCGCAACTGTACTCTCTACGAACTCAGCGTTCGCCATGGAGGGGAGATAAGCGCATGCGCATTACAACTGCATTTAAAAAGTGGTATCCTTAAAGTTGGTTGTTGGTTGTAGCAAACCGTGTGAGTCAGTTTCAATCAGCCTGACACTGTTTCATGTTTTGTGCAATGTGGTTAACCCTTGATGATTACCCAATGTTTAGGAAATATGTGATGGAGATTGAGTCATCATGCAGTGTGGTTTAGCCCTTGATGATGACCCAATGTTTAGGAAATGTGGAATGGAAGTTGAGTCATCCATTTTGTTGGACTGTCCAGGTCTAAGCCACGTCAGACATCGTTATCTTGAGAAACACATGCTGTCTCCCGAGGAATTTCTTGAAATTAAACCCATTAGCGTCGTAAAGACTGTAACACATTGTGGTCTTCCGAGTTGTTTTCCAGTTTATGAAGTACACAATGAACCATTTGTGACCAAGTAATATAGTAGCAGTCTATGATCCGCCCCAGGAATCTGTGGAGTAGAAACACTAAACAAGACCTCTGCGCAAGTGATATGTGGAAGGGCTAGTGCCAATGACTGTTCTGGGGGCAGGCATTGCTTGAACCCTAGATCATATATGTAACAGATATGTCGGGCTTATAGGCTTTGAGGTTAACAACTTTTGTCAGGTTTACTACGCTGCCATCTAGTTGTTACATAAGCAGTCACGTCATAATTCCCATTTGAATTGCATTAGCGACTGTGCTGCCATCTCGTGTTCGTTTACGGCGGACGGGTGGCGATCCTGCTGCCGATTTTAGCGTAGCGAGGAGTTATCTGTTACATATATGATCTAGGCTTCAACGAAGCGAGCAATCTCTTGCAGGAGGGGATAATTTCTATCTGAACTCTACTTTACCTTCTACCACGAGCATCTTACTCCTTAGCGGACTCGAGGTGATGCTGCCCGCAATACATTCCCACACAGATCGACTCCGCTCCAATATGCGCAAAGTTACTCCACAGATTCCAGGGACGGACTATAGAGTACATCTTTAATTCAGAAGAAACATTGGGTACACATAACACAAAATCTTTTGCTGTGTATCAGCAATTTTCATCATGTTGTAATACAGAGACATCATTTTATTTTTACTTCAATTTTTATTGTACCTGAGTTTTTGAATGTACTTCACTCCCACCCCTTCTACTAATGAAGTTTCAACTGTTTTCCAGACAGAATCAAGGCCGCTTATAGTAAACAGCACTGAGTTACTGAGTATAGTCCGTTCCAGAAATATGTTCGCGTTTTCCAGTGACGAAAGAACTTTTAATATTGAATCATATTTTCGTACAGGTACTGTCCGTTTGCCTACGTCGCATCCTGATTTCCCCCACCTGCTTCTGCACGGCCCTCTGTAAAAGCAGGGCTGTCTTAGCTCTTTTCTGAAAACATTAATTTCTGTTAGGAATTGGACGTTTACGTAATATTACACAACTGTTTAAAATAACTTAAATAAAAGGGCCTCGTTAAGTAATTAACTGTCACGTGATTTCCCTCCTTTCTACTATCCTGCGGAATAACCACTTGGACGGACAGTAGATAACATGTCGAGTAATTTTATCTATGCGAGTCGGGCAGAAGTGAAAACTGAATTTACATTACATAGGGTACTCTTTTATAGAGTAGGTACAGAATTATTTCAACATGAGTTACTAGTACCAAGGACGAAACTGGTAATTGGAATTAGATGAAATAGTCTATAGTGCGATAATATGCACAAAAGAACTGAAGCCTGTAGGCTATCGAAATGAATGGCAACCATCTTCAGAAATGTGTTTAAATATCCATATTATGATTATTTTTCAATTGAACTTCATTATTCTCTATATTGTACGCTAATGTGCTGTAGACAGTATAATATACAGTGCATAATGAATACGTTCGCATGGATAGCTCACTTCGTGAGTAAAAACACTTATTCTTAATACAGTACTGCATTTTGGTTAAATAAAAATCCTAATGAAAATTATCAAACTCAAAATCGCGATATTTCCTAGTTTACGTAAATGGATGAAGTACTTTTCTTCCCTCCTATACCTAGTAAAGTGATTTGTTTGTGTTTTACGCCAGTATCATCGAACTCCAGTTGTGGAAGGGGGTAGCGAACGGGTTTTCCGGTTCTCTAAAGGTATAGCCAGGTTAATATTAAAAATGTTAGTAAAAATAAAATGATGCCCTGTATAACAGTCACCATTGGCTACCTACAATTAAAACTCAATATGCAACTCTACATTTGAAGTCGCAATTATTCTGTGTAACTTGATAAGATTAATACATATTAATTACAGAATATGTTCAAATCATTTAGACTAACCCTGTGTAATAGTATCGACAATGTGAAGCAATTACCAAGTCTGCCTATTGCAACTGCTATAATCAACTGATCGTGAGCAAATAAAACTAGGCAATCTTCCGTTGCAAACGTGCATAAAACAGCCCCTGCTAATGCTTATGAACGCAATTATCACTTATTGCGAGTTTATTTCCGCATCTTAAGTGCTGGTAGTGCCACTTAGCCTGCAATTTGTGGTATAATATGTAATCTGTGGCTACGATGCGCATCCGCAGTTTCATCAACGCGGTCACGTCATAGACATACGAATAACCATCATTCTGCTTCAGTCTGATAACGTCCTGCAGCTATAACTATGTGATTAAACCAAATTGTTTGCAGTTCACATTGTTTGCAAGGTATATAGCCTACTCTGTTTCTTAAAACTGAATAACAGATACAAGATTGTTAATCTGGTATTCTTCGGTACAATTTCTTATATATGTTAATTTAAAAATGGTTATGAAGATATTTGCTTTATATTTAATTTCGTAAACTAAGATCTGATTAATATTCTTCACTTACAGTAATTAAGTCGCCTCCTTTATTGATGATGATGATGAGGTTATGATGATGATAATAATAATAATAATAATAATAATAATAATAATAATAATAATAATTTAACGCAGAATAATTATGGGAAATGCTTGTTATTATTATTCGGTTGAGAAGGTTTTTTCATCTAGCCTGCTGTCAAAATATCTGAAAGTTAGAATTTATAGAACAGTTATATTACCGGTTGTTCTGGATGGTAGTGAAACTTGGACACTCACTTTGAAAAAGAAAACAGAGATTAAGGGTGTTTGAGAATAAGGTTCTTAGGAAAATACAGGGACATCATTTTATTTTTACTAACATTTTTAATATTAACCTGTCTATACCTTTAGAGAACCGGAAACACCGCTTGCTCCCCCCTCCAAGACTGGAGTTCGATGATACTGGCGTAAAACACAAATCACTCTACTAGGTATAGGAAGGAAGAAAAGTAGTTCATCCATTTACGTAAACTAGGAAATATCGCGATTTTGAGTTTGATAATTTTCATTAGGTTTTTCTTTAATCAAAGTACAGTACTGTATTAAGAATAAATGTTTTTACTCACGAACTGAGTTATCCATGCGAACGTATTCATTATGCAGTGTATATTATACTGTCTACAGCACATTAGCGTACAATATAGAGAAAGAAGTTAAATTGAAAAATAATCATATTATGAATATTTAAGCACAATTTTGAAAATGGTGGCCGTTCATTTCGATACAGGCTTCAGTTCTTTTGTGCATATTATCGCACTATAGACTATTGCATCTAATTCCAATTGCCAGTTTCGTCCTTCGTACTAGTAACTCATGTTGAAATAATTCTGTACCTACTCTACGTACTGTAAATTCAATCTTCACTTCTGCCCGACCCGAAAATATAAAATTACTCAGACATGCTATCTACTGTCCGTCCAAGTGGTTATGCCGCAGGATTGTAGAAAGGGAGGAAATCACGTAACACTTAATTACTTAACGAGGCCCTTTTGTTTAAGTTAAATTAAACAGCTCTATAATATTACGTAAACGTCCAATTCCTAAGAGAAATTAATGTTTTCAGAAAAGAGCTAAGACAGCGAGGGGCGAGCAGAAGCAGGTGGGGGAAATCGGGATGCGACGTAGGCAAACGGACAGTACCTGTGCGAAAATATGATTCAATATTGAAAGCTCTTTCGTCACTGGAAAACGCGAACATATTTCTGGAACGTACTATACTCAGTAACTCAGTACTGCTTACTATCTGCGGTCTTGGTTCTGTGTGGAGTTGGAACTTTCTTAGTAGAAGGGGTGGGAGTGAAGTACATTCAAAAACTCAGGTACAATAAAAATTGAAGTTAAAATAAAATGATGTCCCTGTATTTGTGGCTAAGAGGGATGAAGTTACAGGATAATGGAGAAAGTTACACATCGCAGAACTGCACTGTCTTTCTCAGTTTTCAAGGCGTCAACTGAATATTAAAGATCTGTAGTTAGTGTTGCAGTTTTATCAATATAATATACAGTAAGGGACGAAAGTCTTGTCACCCCCCTTATTTGTATGTTGATGAGCATTCATTTTGAACATGTCATAGCAGATGTGTGACAATGGTTGATACTTTACGTTCCAGCGTGTTTAGTGATCCAGAGTATCGGTACGGACACCATCATTGTCGCGGCACAAAATGATGCGGCGCCATATTCTGTGTGAAATTTTCCTCTTTGGAGAATAATTAAGGAGCATATATTTGAAGCAAGCTGTTAGGAAGGCATTCAGTGAAATCATACCGCCTTTGCTGCGGAAAATTTCACATAGGACATGGCGCCGCATCATTTTGTGCCACGACGATGACGGTGTCCATACTGATGTTCTGGATCACTAAACAATTGGAACGTAAAGTATCAACCATTGTCACACATCTGCTATAACATGTTCAAAATGGATGCTTATCAACATACAAATAAGGGGGTGACAAGACTTTCGTACTTTACTGTATATTTTTGTATAGGGACATCACTTTATTTTTACCAACATTTTTAACATTAACCTGGCTATACTCGGAAACACTGTTACCCCGTTCCATTACAGGAGTTTGGTGTTACTAGTGCAATATGTAAACAAATCATTTTACTAATTATAGGAGGAGAGAAAAGTAGTGTATCCATTTATGTTACAGGGAAATACGATATTAGGATTTTCAGTTTGATCATTACTTTCACGGTATTTTATCAAAATGCAGTAGAGTAGTAACATTTTTTTCCCCACAAACTCAACTCCTCAGGCGGTTTTATTCATTATAAATGGCTACTTTGTTCAACATATTACCGTACTTTCGGTAACTCTAATCTGCACTTCTGCTCAGTCCACACAGATAAAGTTATTCAGTCATGCTACACACCGTACCTGTGCGAAATAAGCAGGGGAGGGTATTTACGGAGATCGCGAAAATCACGACATAATAGATATACAATAGATTTTTACTAATCTTTACGAATTAAGTGATTCTGATTAATAATATGCGGATAAAACAATCACAACAAATCACGAAATAGAGTTCTAATAGCGAAATATGAACACATTCGCGAATTATTATTATTGTGTCGTTTTATAGCGAATTTCATATTCTGAGTTCTTTTTTCGGACATTTTTTTTCATTTGAATTTGTTGCGCATTCAAGTAGGCTACATTACATGGTATTCCAGGTGTTCTAATTACATTAGTGAACTCAAAAGACGGAGAATTCAACATTTCACTAATAATTTGAAAGTATTATTTGAGGGCTGCAAGTTTTTTTTTCCGTTTTAATGAATGTGTGTTAAATACAGTCTCAATCCAACAAATATTGTCTATTAGCCATACCTCACCTTTACCAGAATCCAATGAACTTTTAATGTTAATTATTTGGAAAGTAATATTCATACTGAGTTAATACTCCAATTTCAAAATAGTTGTATTTTCCAAAATTTGCATTAATATCGAACAAGAGTACAAATCAATCTCCAACAATCCCCGCCACCAATATTAAAAAACACAAGTGATAAAATTAATCTCCATAAATACCTGCCCCTGGAAATAAGCTTCAATATTATAGGCTCTCCCTTCTATGGAAAACGCAACCATATTTCTGAAACACACTATTCTCTGTACTATTTACTTCACTGCTAGCAGACTTCGTATGCTACAGCGGCCGTAAGTTTGTGTGGCTGACGGGAGCAAGAACATTAGTGAAAGTGGTGGGAGTCAAGTACATTCAGAAGCGCAGGTACAATAAAAATGCAAGTAAAAATAAAGTGATGTCCCTGTACATCGTGCCATACCTTTTTACACATTGTATTGCAAACATTACTTGTTAACAAGAATTTGTAGCATAAAACATTGGAAAGGTTTAAACATTTGTCTCAAAATAAGTATCTTTCATGTTTCAGACATACTTATTTTTAAGATTATTATTGCCAGTTTGTAGTTTAATTTCCCATGTGTTGTATTACATTGACACAGTTTAATTTTGCTATGGTCATGTATGAGAAAACATAAGTGGGTCAAAGTAACTCCATGTGCCAGCTAACTTTGGCCCACAGCTTTTAAGTAAGTTTTATGTCGGTGACTATTGTGATTGTTGAAATGGTTTTAGGAAATGTTCCCGCACTCGCATGTGAAATTTGGACCTTCATGTCCGTTATTTTTTAAAAGAGACCAGCAAAAGAACATTAAAAAATATATTTCAGTGGGTGAAAGTAACCCTGGTTTACGGCTATTTTGTGTTATGAGGCCTTCTATTTCTTCTTTTAAAATGCTGACATAAGATTAAGACAACTTCTGAAGGATTATGTGGCCCACTGTCAAATC
This sequence comes from Periplaneta americana, assembly GCF_040183065.1. Lineage (NCBI taxonomy): Eukaryota > Metazoa > Arthropoda > Insecta > Blattodea > Blattidae > Periplaneta > Periplaneta americana. The sequence goes on from NC_091127.1 coordinate 51,103,152, forward strand.
ACTGATTTTAAACTGAATATTTAGCTACGTATTTCATGCTGAACACCACTGCTGTAAACCCCTCGTGAGATTAGTAAACATTTTAATGAAAGAATGACACTAAGTTGCGATTCGCAGGTAAACATGCAAAGCTACTAGCAAATGTGCTTCATACATGTAACAGTGTCACCTGTGTCATCATCATGTTTAGACACTGATGTGCAGTGCTCATCTGTCATTTCCACGTCATCGTCATTCTCATTATGTTTCCATCGCCAGCGGCGATTGTGAACTGGGGGAGTAGAAAATGATTTCCATTTATGACAAAGGGCAGATACTAAGTACCAAAGTGTAGAGATTCCATTAGATAGGGGACAAAATCACCCCTCCTGCAGTAACAATAAGCCTGTGGTCACTTAACACACGTACTTTACAAACAATTTCCGAGCAAAATGTAGCACGATTGTTGTGTTACATTGAATCACACACTTGTGGCAGCACATAAAAATTTATATGTACTGCAACAACACGAAATCCCCTCTATAAGCCCAGCATAGTGAACGGTGTAACGCAGTTCTGTCATAAAACAAGAGGAAACCTCCCTAATGAAGTCTAGCTACAGACTGCAGGAAGGGGAATCGACCGCTAATCCAACATTACTTTGAATAAAACTCAACCCATATTTATTGTATCCATTCATTTACTCATTCATTCATCCATTCATTCACTCATTCATTCATTCATTCATCCATTCATTCATTCAATCATTCACTTATTCACTCACTCATTAATTCATTCACTCACTCAATAATTAATTCATTCACTCACTCATTAATTAATTCATTCACTCCCTCCCCCAGTCATTAATTCATTCATTCACTCACTCCCCCAATCATTAATTCATTCATGCACGAACTCCCCCAGTCATTAATTCATTCATGTACTCACTACCAAACTCATTAATTAATTCACTCACTCAATCATTAATTAATTCACTCACTCAATCATTAATTAATTCACTCACTCAATCATTAATTAATTCACTCACTCAATCATTAATCAATTCACTCACTCAATCATTAATTAATTCACTCACTCAATCATTAATTAATTCACTCACTCAATCATAAATTAATTCACTCACTCAATCATCAATTAATTCACTCACACACCCATCAATTCCTTCACTCACTCATCCATCAATTCATTCACTCACTCATCCATCAATTCATTCACTCACTCATCCATCAATTCATTCACTCACTCATCCATCAATTCATTCACTCACTCATCCATCAATTCTTCACTCACTCATCCATAAATTCATTCACTCACTCACTCACCCACCAATTCATTCACTCACTCACTCACCCATCAATTCATTCACTCACTCACCCATCAATTCATTCACTCACTCACACACCCATCAATTCATTCACTCACTCACCCATCAATTCATTCACTCATTCACTCACCCATCAATTCATTCACTCACTCACTCACCCATCAATTCATTCACTCACTCACTCACCCATCAATTCATTCACTCACTCACCCATCAATTCATTCACTCACTCACTCACCCATCAATTCATTCACTCACTCACTCACCCATCAATTCATTCACTCACTCATTCACCCATCAATTCATTCACTCACTCACTCATCAATTCGCTCACTCACTCATCAATTCGCTCACTCACTCATCAATTCGCTCACTCACTAATTCAATTCGCTCACTCACTCGCTAATTCATTCGCTCACTCACTCGCTAATTCATTCGCTCACTCACTCGCTAATTCATTCGCTCACTCACTCGCTAATTCATTCGCTCACTCACTCGCTAATTCATTCGCTCACTCACTCGCTAATTCATTCGCTCACTCACTCGCTAATTCATTCGCTCACTCTCTCGCTAATTCATTCGCTCACTCTCTCGCTAATTCATTCGCTCACTCACTCGCTAATTCATTCGCTCACTCACTCGCTAATTCATTCACTCACTCACTAATTCATTCACTCTCATTAATTCAATCACTCACTCATTAATTCAATCACTCACTCATTAATTCAATCACTCACTCATTAATTCAATCACTCACTCATTAATTCAATCACTCACTAATTAATTCAATCACTCACTCATCAATTAATTCACTCACTCATCAATTCATTCACTCATTATTCATACACTCACTCATTATTCATTCACTCACTCATCAATTCACTCACTCACTCATCAATTCACTCACTCACTAATTCATTCTCTCACTCATAATCCATTCACTCACTCACTAATTCATTCAATCATTAAATAATTCTTTCACTCACTCAATCACTCACTCACTCATTCATTCACTCAAAAGTTTTCTGCCCAAGTGCAGGTCCTCCACTTCAAACCTAGCTTTTCCAGTCTTTCCTATTTCCTGCCTTACTCTTTGTTTCCGCATATGATCTATATACGAGTATCTTAATGCAATCTATTATCTGATATCTTCTTCTGCACCGAACTTTTCTCCCGTTCACCATTCATTCCAGTGGATCCTTCGGTAGACTGTTTCTCCTCAGCCAGTGACCCAATCAATTCTTCCATCTCTTCCTGATCACTTTCAGCATTACAGTATTCTTTCTTCACCCACTCTTTCCACTCAGCATCACTTCTTATTCCGTCTGTCCATTTCATAGACTCCATTCTTCTCCATATCCACATTTCTAATTATTTTAGTCGCTTCTCTTCACTTCGCCGTAATGTCAATGTCTCTGCCCCACATAATGTCACACTCTACATAAAGCACTTCACTACTCTCTTTATTAGTTCTTTTTGCAGAGGTCCGTAGAAGATGCTCCATTTTGTAATGCCAGTGTAGTTAGCCAGGATCCAGTGCCGAAAGTTACCCAGCATTTGCTCTTAATGGGTTCAAGGAGACCCAGGAAAAAAAACCCTCAACCATACAGCATGTTCCAACCAGGATTTGAACCCGGGCCCGCTTGTTTCACGAGCAGACACACTAACTGTTACTCCACAGCGGTAGACTTTCAAGTGATTCTGTAGATTTTGCTAAGATTATTATTAACAAAAAAGATTAATTAGAATAATAGTTGGTGCCATATCTAGAGAATCGTGTAGGATCATAAAAAGACTAGAAATAATGCCCATGGCTTGTCAGTATATTTTTCATTAATAATATTCCTTGTATGTAATCGTGAAAACTTTGTAACTAATTCAACGGTTCATAGCATAAATAGGCCTACGCGTCTAAAATGACTTTCATACTCCATCGACAAGTCTATCGTGCTATCAAAAAGGAGTGCGTTTTATGACAGTAAAATTTTTAATAACTCCCCTATAGATATAAAAAATCAAATTCAAAACATCAAATTATTTAGGGCCAAATTAAAGTAATACCTAATTTTTCACGTCTTCTATTCTGTAGGTAAATTCACGATATTCAACAACGCTTTATAAATATTTCTGTGTTATATTAAGTATTGATACATAACTATTGTGTTGTATTAATAGATAATATTGTAAGACTCATCTGTATATATTTCAACTAGACTGTGACTATAATTTATTAAGCTGTTTTACATGTTCCATATTCTAGCTGTGAAGCGATGTACGAATAACATGGAATGTAAATAAATACAATGCAATACCGACTTAAATTTTCCAAGCAATTGTAGAAATTCTAAAAATCCCTTGCTATCTTTTTCAAAGAATTTCCGAAACAGGTTTTTGATGCTGGGCAGAAAAAAGAAGAAAAAAAAGAAGTAGATCCACCTCCGGGAGAGTAATAAATCGCACACAGGTATTTTTAATGTGTAAGTAAGCATTAATGAAGTTTTAACGAATTGTAACTACAAATTGGTGGTGCTTAGAAAAACCAGTGGATAAACTAATACATTTTCAAAGTAACTTACACACTAACTGATGCAATAATAGTACTATAACACAGCGCAAAAAATTCGAGACGTGTGTTGTGAGTAAAACTTTTAAACAACAGCAGGTGTACTTTGAAACTTTTAAACCATACCAGGTGTAATTTGCCGCACTGCAAAACTACCCGTAGTACGAATCTGCGTTTTACGAACATGTGTCCGTCTGTCAGGCAACGGGATGTTAAAACAGATACAATGCGGAGGGTTGCTGTATTCTTTTCGGCAGTGATAGAAGCAATGTTTCCACAATAACATCCATGTCCACAGAACAAATGTGTGCTTGGGATAGACGTATACAGATCAATGTTTTGTGAACTCATTTAGCAACTACATGGTTCGAATTAGTGATGGGGAAACACATTTTAGCGGTCGCGACAGAATCTGCCAAATTATATTCCACCTGCAATATACTTTCACATAGGCTATGTTTTCTTGATGAGTTGGCACTGTCGGTGCACTTTGTTTTTATTTCAGAATAAAAATAAGTTTTTAAAACAACTGCAGTAGCCAATCTTTCATTCTTTATTTATATTCAACTCCTAAGTTACATTGAATGAAACCTAGTTGTGAATCAATTAATTGAACAGAGCAAATTGCAATACCTTATGTTGCATTTTTTAAGTTTATTATTAACCTCTGTTGTAGTATTCTTAATTAGTTATTAAACATATGACAATTAGTACTTGATACTGTCTTTTATCTAGTAAATATATTGCGTTTAACTTTATATTCTATAACTTGATAAATATCTACAATGTTTTAATAATTACATATTATTTTTGTATATCTATGAAATGTTTGAGAAGATTAACTCCGTACGT